>NW_021635765.1:0-27401 GCF_004799145.2 Neltuma alba
GATTATAGTGTTTTAGGAAAAACATGTCATATTTCTCATAATTAACTAATTTACCCAATTTTCTTAATCAAATCAAATTAGTTAAATAAATATTATATTAAGGATCAAAAGACTATAAGAGTTAAATAAATAATTTACAGAAATTAATAAAATTAGTTAAATTAATTATTTATTAAATATGTGTTATTTTTTTTCTAAAATATCATATTTACTTATTTGTACTCGAACTCTCCTGATGCAAATCTTCTCATCATATGTAATTATCATGGATAATTTAGGAAAAATATAAATTTTAAAAATAAAATAGATTAAGATATTTAGGATTAAAATAAATCCCTTAACTTCTTCGTAAATTTAAAATGAGAGATTTTTTTTTTTTGAAAAAAAGCTAATTGGAGCTTCACATAGCCTTCCTTGCAGCTTCATGAACATGTTGGCGCATAATTGATTCTGGGCCCACATTTACCCAAAAACTTTATGGGCCTGAAAAATAGACCCAACCTTTTCAAAACAGATTTGTGGCCTCTTGGGTTCTCATAAACATGGCAATCCACGAATCCAACTTTACAACAATACTAACCTTTCTTGACTTTATCAACAGGAATTGGGTCTAACAGAAGATATTAACCTCACAACATAACAAACTAATATTTAAATTTTTGTTGAAAGAAGTATTCACATTTAGTGTTTAACAGTGTCTCGAATAAGATTGCTTCTAATAAAATGATACCTTTGTTTTAGATTTTTTTTTTTTAAAACCCTTCTCGACCTTCTTATTCTTTTTCTTTTAAATCACAAAAAAGGCAGTGACCAGGTTTTTATTCCAAATCTAAATATAATAGACCGATGGGAGTTGAGTTTAGTAGAAGATGTTAGTCTCTTACAACATAACGAATCAATATTCAAATTTTTACTCACATTAAATATCCGATAATATCTTAAACTAGATTGCATCTAATAGGTGCGAATAAATAAATAAAACTAGTGGAAGACTGAGATAATAACAGAGAAATATTGAAGTGATAATTGCTAACAACTAAGAAGTTAAACACCAAAGGTTGTGGAAGGTAGAATCATCACCAATAGGTTGCAAATATTGTGACAAGTTGAATTCCAGTCAACTACGCTTAAAATTTGAAGCAGATCAAAAATAATAAATAAACACATACCTATATAAGCAATTATTTTGTAACCTCCATATGTTCACTTTTGACCTTCCCTTGCAATTATTAAACAACAATACACGCCAACAAGATCGAAAAAGTTAACCTTTTTTGGGCCATGAACCTACAAGTAACCAATTTCCTGAAAAACTATTCATCAGTTAGTTAGCAATTTGTGCACAAAATCCAAACCTACCTTAATCTCACAACAACTTGCTGTGTGCTTGTTTATTTATTTATCCAGTTGAAACCATGTGCTTTGAACTTTATGGCAATCATAAATTAATGCCTAACTCTTACTATTTATTCCCATACCTGAAAAATGTTCATGCATGCACCCCCATTATAATTGGCCATAACAAAGTTTATGCATGCACCCCCACTTTTTCTCTATTTCTTTTTATCTGTCATCAAATATTCTTGCACATATATTAAGAAATATGGTTCTTTTATGAAAAAAAATATATATTAAGAAATATGGCCAGTATGTTGTACTTTTTTAGAAAAAAAAATCTAATATGTCGTTAATTTATTTCATCATCTATTTTCTTCATGTACGAAATTGCATCTCTTAATCCATAGGAAAATTAGTAAAGGGATAAAGGGTATAATCGAAAAACTAATACTACTTCCGGTCCTAATTATAAGACTCAGTTGACTAATTTGAGGAGATTAAGGAAAGAAGTTAAGTTAGTCATTTGTAATAAATAAGTGTTGTCTTTCCTAAAATATCCTTACTAATCAACTATATTGGCTAGAACTACAATTATTAGAATGACTATCTTGAAAAAAATACACAAATATGAGAGACAAAGTGGATTGGGGTCTTATATTTAGGACCAAAATAAAAGTCAAACAGGGTCTTATATTAAGAATCGGAGGTAGTAATAAAATAATAGATAAATGGAAACATTTGTGTTTTTCCAAGAAAAGGTGATTGTTATATTATTGACGAAGTAGCTGGTATCTTTCTGAAGTTATCGTGCCTGCCAGCAAATTACCTTAGTTGTGTTTGAAGAACCTTGAAGAATTCTTCTTTTATTTTCTAGATGATATTATTCCTTAATATTTGTGTATCTCCCATGAATCATACCTAGTGAAGCCAAAAAAAAAAACCAATAAATATATGTTGTTCTAGAGTGTACTCCTCTAATTCTAAATATAAAAAAAAAATTTGTCGTAATTAAATACGAGAGATCTCATCTATCTATTTTACCTTTTAAATTTATAATTTTCTTATCAAATTATTTCTAATAGGATTTTTCTTAAAGGGTAATTTTCAATGTATATACATTTCTCAATAACAACTTATTTAACTTATTTTTTTATTCTCTACAAACAAATGAGTTATCCAATTCTTATATTTGGGATAGAAAAACTATCTATTATAGCATTAGCAAATAACAACAATAATCTTGGTTAACTTGTGAAACTAGAAATGTAAGCAAAGAATTTGTACAAGCTATGGAGTTGTGAGCTTTATCACGAGACTAGTCATTGTATAATACTATTTCCAATTCTTAATATAAGAGTTAGATAACTAATTTCAGGAGATTAAGTAAATTATTTTAATTTGTTAATTGTAATAAATGTGTATTGACTTCTTTAAATTATCTTTCTTAATTATGTGCATTGAAACTATCTTGAGATCTGCTTACAATCAATAAAAATATTTTAGAAAGGATAAAACTTATATCAAGTTACTTAGGTCAAGTATGTCAAGTTAGCCAATCAAATTATGCTAGCAGTATGAATTTTGCACATCATCATTTAACCTCAAAACAACTCTTAAACACCATTAAAACAAGTATGGAAAAAATATTTTTTTTCTTTTAAAATAAAAGATAGACCTTTACACTGTGTTTGGTATGAAGTTTTCAGACCGGAGGAGAGAGAAGTGGCTCCCCTCCCCTCATTTGACCGAAACATTTTTTAATAGAGAGAAGGGAGCTACTCCCCTCTCTTTGTTTGGCTGGAAAAAAATTTTAAAGGGGGAGGGACTCACATTCAGCCCCTCCTTTCCCCTTCTTGGCCTCCCCTCCAAAAGTGAAATTTTTTGAAGAGGAGATGAGAGATAAAATATTTAATTTCATAATCAGTTTTAGTAAAGTAATATAATTTCTCTTTTATCCTCTCTTTGGCCTTTTTATTTTACACTTCTCTTTCAATCTTACAATTTTAATAACTCTAATCAACTCAACTTCATTCTCCTCTTATATTCAAAAATTCAACTAGAAAAATCAAACTACTTAAAATTTTGCTTAAAAAAAATGAAATGATAAAATTCATTGGGACAAAAAAGAAACGATGGAGACTTATAATATTTTTGAAAAATTCAATATAGAGTAATATTAACTTAAGCTAGATAATAAGCATCTTTTAATCTTTTAATTAGTTAAAAATTAAAAAAATCAGGAATAAAAAATAGTAAAAATGTAATTTTTCTTTTGAACCCAATAGAATCCATGAATAACATTATGAAAAGAAATTTGATTTCAATTTTTTGTTTTTTTTTCTCAATGAGTTGTGCTTGTGGCAAAAGCACAACCTACTGTTTTTTTTAAAGTTAATAAATTGCCTCATACATATTGATAAAATAAAAAAATAAAAAAAAATTATTTAGATTTTATAAGAGTAAACTAGTTATTTTTTGAATAGCTCTCTCATCCCTCCCCTCTTATGTCAAATAAGGTATCATTAAAATGTCTCTTTTTTCTTCCCCCGATCAATCTAAACAAAAGATTATTAAAATTCCTCTCCTCTCTGCCCTTTCTTCCCCTCCCCTTTATATCTCTCCTCCCTTTTTCTGTCCTCCTCTTCGCTCTATTGAAATCCCTTCCCCCCCTTTTACCGAGCCAAACATAGTGTTAAGCTTAGGGCGACCGTGAAGAAAGGCCGCAATCGTGAAAGAGAGCATATGACGGCCAAGGACGACAAAGTAAGAAGTTGCAGCGGCCATTAATACACAAGCTCATGAGTAGAATTGTCAGTGACTCGAACTGACGACAACGTAATCAATGAAGGAAAGGATGCACGATCTAGCCTATGGGCTACGAATTGCTCTTTGACTTGGAGAATTTATCCATCATAGTCAGATTCCCTTACCCACCTTCTCCAAACAGTTTTGAACTGTATTTTAGTTTGATTTCATATATTGATTCAATCAGTCATAAATCTTCACTGTGAATCTTCTTATGCAGTTGAAATAGAATTTATTTTTTTTAAAAGGAGGAAGCACCGTTCCCTTGTTGCATTTTCTAATAAAGAGAAATAAAGTGTGTATGAATCAGTAAGAAATTTGATGGCGTTTAGAAGAAAATATATTTTTTGTCACTGAACCAAAAAAAAAGATATTTTTTCAATCTTATTTTAACAATGTTCAAGAGTTATTTTGGGGTTAAATAACGGTGTGTAAAATTAATTTAGCTGGCATAATTTGATTGGCTAACTTGACGTGTTTGACTTAGGGTGTGTTTGGATGAAACCAAACCGTGGTTTAGAAAAGTGATTCTGGAGAATAGATTCTGGGGAATAGATTCTGTGAAGAATAGATTTTGTAAAAAAGTGATTCTGAGAAGTGAGAGTGTTTGGATAGTTGTTATCAGAAGCACTTTTTATATATACAAATTACTAAAAAAAAGACATAAGTTAATATGATAATTACAGAAAAATAGATTTTATGATATATTTTAATTTGAAGGAATAAAATTGTTAATAATATATTTTTTACCAACATAATTAATAATACATAAGATAATATAATTAATAAATAATTAATGTGTATATATATTTATAAAATATAAGATTAAATATGTTTATCAAAAAATATGTTTATAAAAAAAATAACAAGATACATATCATATAGGCTCTCACACTCTCCCTTTTTTCTCCAAAAGCAAAAAAATTTTGCTTTTTCCAAAACCATGGTTTTGGAGTCAAAACCATGGTTTTGGTTTTTAGAGGGGGTGTTTGGGTGATTGACACCCCAAACCATGGTTTGGGATGTCACCCAAACACACCCTTAAGTAACTTGATGTAAGTTTTGTCCTTTTAGAAAAATATTATAATTTCAAGAGACAAGGTAGATTGGGATTTTATATTTAAAATTAAATTAAATCTAATTTTCAACTAGTTCTTATATTAAAAACGAGAACTAGTATGTTGCTTTGACCAAAAAAATTATAAAATAATTATTTGAATTATAATTGCAGTAAGAACACACACACCCAGCTAGGGTAAAAAGATTGAAGATAGAATTCACGAGATCTGGGCATGCGAGAGAAAAAAGGAGAACTGTTTTATTGGTAGCAACAGTAAAAATGAAAAGGCAGGAGGGAAAAGTGGGGGAGAACCAGGTCCAAAGTGAGGACCGGTTCGGTTCATATAAGCCACAGCTACCTCCCCACCCTTACACGTTATTTTATGACGACCCTTCATCTAAGCCCAGTGGCTCATCACTCACTCTCTATCATCACTAAACTTGAAAACATTTCAAGGCACCCCAAAATGGAACCTTTTTTTTTTTTGCATTTAAAATTTTTTTGTTTGGCCTTTTGGGGTCCTCCTAATTACACATAATATCCATGACCATCACCAAAAATTTACATAAAAAAAAATGACCCTTCTTAAAGAAAGGCTCATTCTTCATTTTGCTAGCTAAACCACCACAAAAATGGCAGTTTTTATAGGGTTTTGGAAAGAACATGAGCCTTAAATTTACAGACAGTGATGCATATATATATATATATATATTAAAAAGCTGAGACCCCACTTTAAAAGAAAATTTGCTCATTATTTTCATTCAATGAAATCCCGCTCCGGCGGATGGCTTGAAGTCCGGTGGTGGTGATGGCAGCAAGATCATCGATAATATGCCACTAGCAGCGGCCGCCACGGCACCCGCAACAAACGCCGGCAAGTTACCACCACCGAAGAGTGCATCCCATGGTCCGTTAACAACCGATACAAACATCTGTATTGAAGGAAGTTAAAGAGATTAGCAGTATGTAAAATATTAAAGGCAGGGACAAATGCATATACTATTTTCGGTACTTAATATAAGAGTTAGTTTGACATTTAATTTAATCTTAAATATAATATTCTAATTTACTTTGTCTCTTATATTTATTTTTTTAAAAAAAAATTGACCTTGTAATAGTTGTATATGTTAAATGTTTTATTAAATGGTATAGCTCTAGTTAAGACATATCATATACGACTGTAAGGGTAATTTAGGAAAAATAACCCTTGTTTATTACAAATAATTAACTTAACAATTTTTTTAATTTACTCAAATTAGTCAACTAATACTTATATATTAATAAGTGGAAGTAGGATTTCTAAAGAGAATAAGTTATGAATTAATAATCACCTGTGGCACGACAATTGCAAGGTTGAGAACGGCTAGAGATAGCCCTGAAAATTTAGGTAAATAAAAGAATAAATAAAACATGTATAAATTTCAGTTCAAATAATTAAAGTGAGATACACGAATCAATTAAAGTCTAATCTTAACATTCAGTGGGTCTTGGCTTTATTAAAATGCTTGCTTAATCCATATACCTTGGCCTGCGCCTGAGGAGTTGGAGAAAATGGATGCAAGGGCAAAGGGAATACTGTAAGTGATCTGCAAAAAATTAAAAGGGCAAAAACAAAAAAAAAAGATTTAGTGATTACAGTATAATTAGAATTTCGTGGTTTTTATGACTGCAGAACAGAAATTACTTTCCTGGGAATGATGTCAAACACATCACTTTTGGCATCAGTCAACCCCAGTCAAACTTGCCAAATCAGATTTTATTTATTTATTTTTTATAAAGTAGTTATTAAAAAAAAAAAAAAAGATTCATGAGCGACTCACCGCCAGGGGAATCCCGAGCAAGGCAAAGAGAGACAACGCGGCGCCGTTAACTCCGGCAGAAGGCGGGAGAGGATCATCAGAGCCGGGGCCGAACCGCCGTGAGTTCTCGGCCAACTTAGTGATCAACACGGTGGAGGCCAAGCAGGCGGCGAGCAGGATGTTCACAATTCCCCACAGTCTCTTCACGCCCCCAACCGCACGCGCCAACACCTCCACGCCCAACGACACCACACCCAACACCACCGAGTTCAACATAAGCCCCAACGATCCGGCGTGCACCCCTTATCGTACGCCTTCCCTTCCCCAACCTTTCCCCCGTACACCTCCTTCGCCATCCAGTCTGTGTCGAACATCAAGAAGGGGAACCAAGCAATCCAGTTGAGACACGTCACCAGGAGTAGAAGCCACATCGGCCTCTTGAGCTCACGGAATGCCCCCAGCATCTGTCCGAAACACGGTAAGCTTCCTGATCCCTCCTCCACTGAATCATCACCCTCGGTCCCGCCTTTTTGCGGTTGGAACGGCTTCTCCTTCACGTAAAACAGAGCGATGGCTGTGAGAAAGACGAGAAGAGCGATGGATATGAAGAAGCAGCTCTTTAGGTTGGCGCAGTATTCGTTGCAGGCGTCGGTTTTGGTGAAGGAGAAGCTCTTGTAAAGCTTGCCGTCGGCTCCGGCGGCGTAGCCGAGAACGTTTCCGACGGCCATGAAGAACGAGAAGAAACCGTTTGCCGATCGCGTCTTTCGGCTGTCCCCGGCGGCAAGGTCGGCTAACAGTGCTCGGCACGGGCCTTGGAGCATGTTGTTGGCCACATCGAGGATCCAGAATCCGAAGACGAAGATCCCGATGGATCGCGGTCGCGTTTTTTTGTCGAGAGAATCGCCCATCGTATGGCCGAGATCAGCGGAATAACCGATCAAGAAAACGGCGACAGCCACCGCTAGTGTACCAACGGCGATGAAAGGGCGCCGGCGGCCGAATCGGGAGGTGCAGCGGTCGCTGTGGTAACCAACAACTGGTTGAACCAGCAAGCCGGAGATCGGACCACAGAGCCAAATGAAGGAAGCCCAAAAGTGGGGCGTCCCGAGGAGTTGGACGTAAGGAGTTAGCAAGGAAAGCTGAAGTGCCCATCCGAAATTAATTCCGGCGGCAATGGAAGCGACGACGATTATTTTCCGGAGAGGGCTAGCTTCTGGAGGAGAGGCAGCTGCTTCAACTTGAACAGAAGGAGGTTTGGTGTTGTTTTGCTTAGTAGCCATGATAGCTCAAAGAAACAAAATAACTGATTTGAGCGTGGCTATGGGTTTATTGAAGCCAGAGGGAGAGAGCCGCTTAATTTATAACGAGGAAGAAGGAATGAGTCTGCATGCAACTGTACCGAGAACCAGAATCTGAAGAAAGTGGGGACCGGTGGGCGAGGCAGGAAAAGTCGATAAGTTCCTTCCTTATCTGAAAGGCACAAACTAAGGAGATACTGACAATTAAATTCACATGAGAAATTTAACATATAATTAATTTCATTACATTTGCTGACACTATTTACTAAAGTAAACTAGAGTTTTCATATTTTATATTATTATTTTTAGTTTTTTTAATATATAGATTCTCTTGAAAAAATATTAAAGATAATTATATACCTTGTCCTAACATTTGACTTTACTTTTTTTTTTTTAATGTTAAAAACTCTCCAACTCTCATTCCTGTTATTCAGGTGCTGCTCTGGCTCCTTCTGTTTATTTTTAGGCTTTTTAGCTCCTTTATGTAAACAAAAACAAAACTTGTATGGATCTTTCTCTTCTTCGACACAAACTTCCATAAAATACGGTGCAGAGAGGGGCCGCTCACGCTTAGGCTGTATTCACTTGGTTGATAAGAATGAATCAACGTTGAGTTTTGCCCTTGGTTTTGGATCAAATAACAAGCTGTGAGCTTACGGGGTACGTCATCTCAATTCATTTGATTTCTGCACGCTTGTGTGTTTGAAGTTCAGTTTCAAATGTCCTCTGCTTGCTACAGTGACTACTTTCTCATGATTTCATAACTAATTTAATACTAATCGGACATGGCACTTGCTGTAATTTTTGGTTATCTATTAACTGATGCAATTCTGCGTCATGATATCTTCTCTGTCTTCTGCATGATGATGATGTTGGCCGAAATTTTGGTATACTTGAGTTTCGAGTTTTCATAAGAAGTGCTTTGTAAAATCTGTGCTGCCTCTGGTATGCTGTACAGAATAGACTGCCAACTCCTATAATTGTGTTGCATCGCAGTGTTTCAATTGTGCGTAGAAAAGTAGGACCAAGATATATGGTCTTTTCTAGTTTGGGCGAGTTTAAGCTACGACTATGCTCCTCTACTTTTGTTGTGTTACAGTTTAAAATGACATTTTGGCATTCATAAATAGGAATTCAACAGATGTAAATTCTCAGTTTTGATGGTTAATTTTATTGTCATAATATCTGGTCTTAATGGTATGTTGAGCTGGCGTTGATTGATACTTGTAAGCACATGTTTCTGCCAAATGTTCTGTGTCTTTTAATTTTATTTTATTTTATTTTCCTTGGCCTGTGCCAGGTGTTGTGTCTGAGTTCTGAAATTCCGCACTTTTGTTATTAAAATTGTTAAGATATGATATTCCGAAATACATGCAGTTTACTTTTCAAATTAAGGTTATATTTTAGTTGCACAAGTACTGTAGAATATAAGATCAGCTTCCTCTTTGCATCACTTATAAATATAACCTTGTACCAGCTCCAAGTCTCTGCCTATACCCTCTGAAATACAATAAAATGTTTCCTTCAGTTAACCAATAAAGGGTTTGTACTGTTCATTGTGAACAGTATAAACTGTTGTAAACTTTACATTTAATATTGATGATCGATATTGACTTAAATTCAGTTTGGTTGAGGGGTGTTCAAAGTTCAGCTTCAAACATCCTCTGCTTGCTTCGTCGTCTGCTTTCTCATGACTGCAGTATGTGACTTGAAAAATTAATGCTATTCACTTTGCACTTGCTGTAATCTTCTAGCTATCTACCATGTGCTGGCACTTGACGTTCAGATCATGATCTCTTTTCTGTATTCTGGTTAATGATGTTGGCCGAAATTTTGTCATATTCATTTTGTTCTAAGTTTTCGAGTTTTGATAAACAGTTTACTGAAACCTGCAATACCTTAGATATCCAGAACCAGTTTCAATACTCATCACTTTAATAAGTACCCTAAACTGATTAGATCTTGATCGTTCATATCTCATTTAGTTGGTTCGAATGTGATTTTTTTGTTTAAAATAATTATTTTAGTACGAGTAAAATCTAAAATAGAAATAATTTCTTAACTACCATTTTTTCAAAAAAAAAAATTTTTTCTATTTAAAAATAGTAATTAAAAATTTTTAAATCTAGACCGTTCAAATCACATATAAACAGTCCAGATCTAAGTAATGAAACTTGTTCCTGACTTCCAATTGCTATACTGTGTTTTAATTGTATGCAGAATATTAGGATGAAGATAGATGTATTTTCTCTATTTTGGGTGAGCTTCGCTAAGATTAAGGCTGTGTGTGATGTAAAATTGAGGCTTAAAGTTTTGCATTGATTCTGCTTTCGGTGCGTTAAAGTAAAATTGTGGGATCTATAAATAGGAATTTTGGACGGCTGTGAATCCAGTATTGATGGTTCTTTTTCTCATGCCAAGACATCTACTTTTTCTTATGTTACGTTGTGTCTGTGTTGATGGGTTCTTATCAGCCTAAGTTTTTGCCAAATGTTCTGTGTCTTTGATCTGAGATTCTGCACTTATATTCTGTTATCATCAATACAGTGTTCTTGTGAGATGTGCGGCATCTTCAGTCTAAATGCGCCCCCAAGTGCTACCAAAAAATGCTGCCACCGCTCTTGCTTTGATTCAGGTTAGTGCAAAATTTATGTTTTACAGAAGACATTAAATTAAGCCCGACTTTTTAGATGCTTTGATTTGAATATAAGCAATCTATGAGACTTCACTCCTGCTTGTGCTTGATGGTGCTAAATCTTAGGCAAAATATACGAGTATTTCACTTGAAGGAAAGTTAGGTCTTTAATGAGCTTTGGTCAGTTTTTCTTTTTTAAAGTTACTGTGCCATGCCTTAATTGGCGGCTGCTAAAATTTGTTTGAGAAATGATGCATTTTCTATTTCATAATTACTGTCTGTCAAAGCTACAGATAATGAATCCCTCCCCTCTTTTTCCCATCTTGTGCTTTTGGAAAAGTTTTCACTGTTCAGTAATAACAATGTTATCCATGGGCCTGATTGCATTTGAACGGCCCACTTTCAGTGAACATTGTTTCAAAAAAGAATCCAAACAAATGAAGTCTTGGTGTTAAAAAAAGAAGTTAATTAAATCAAATCTAAGAAAAAATAAAATCATAAAAAAATTCGGACCGCTTGATTGATGGATAGGAAATGATCTTTTTATCCTCTTTATTTTACTTTCATGATCGGTGTTTAATAATATTTACTTTTTATCAGTTTCTTCATCTTTAAGATTATTTCTCTTTTTCTTTTTTCTTTTTTATTCTTTTAAATATACTTACCTTGACACTTTAGTGATGTTCATTGGGACTTTAGATGACTTCAAGATTTAAACTCGTGCTCACGGGTGAGAGACGAGTTTCACTCATATGATCACTTTTATTGGCAAGCAAGGATTATGTTTGTGTTTGCCACGATAATAACTTTGAATTTCTTTTAAAAGAACTGAAAATCATTAATTAAGGGAGAATGTTTTATAATTGAAAATCTCTTAATTTCTCTTTTATATATATCAATATTTGCCTCCTCCCCTGAAGGCATTCCATGTAAACCAAAACAATACAATGTTGATTTTAGGCCAAATCATTCGCGTAGTAGCAAGGTGGAAAGCAGACACAGAGATTGTGGCAGAGCAAGAAAACACAGAAAAGAAGAAAAGATTATTGAGAATAGAAGGCACACAAGTTGCTTAATAATGGAAGATGATGAGAGAAAGAGAATGTTTTATTAGGAGCCACTGCCAGCAACAAAGATGGCAGGCAGAAGGGTTGGAGGAACGGGGTCACCAGTCCTATCCGGTTCGGTTCACCTAAACCAGCCTGGCCCCCCACCTGTACATTATGGTCATTTCCTCCCTCACTCAGTCTCCCTACCCCTGTTTGACGTACAAAGCACCCCAAAATGGACCCAGTTCTTCAAAAATGAACAAGGCTTCTTTTGGGGTCCTCCTAATTACACATATTCTTCATCAAACTTTACAATAAAAATGACCCCCTTAGAGTCATCCGTCACTTTGCTGCCACAAGGAGGGCAGTTTTAAATTCAAGCGTTTGTTGGACTTGGACACAGCATGAGAGGCTTTAATCATATTTAAGACCCGGGACCCCCATCTACAAAGAAAAAGGAAAACAAAAAACAAAAAAACAAAACCCCAAAAATAAAAAGAAAAAAGTAATTAATTGTTCTCTCTAATGGAAGCCTCCGGCTGTGCTCATCGTCTTTGCCAAGTCCGGTGGTGGAGACGGCAACAAAACCATCGACAATATGCCGCTGATTGCGGCAGAGATGGCACCTACAACAAACGCCGGTAGGTTACCACCACCGAACGCTGCGTCCCACGGTCCACTCACCACAGACACAAACATCTGTTTGGAAACAAAACCAAATAATTTATCAACAAATCTGGATGATAAATTTGGAAAACACAACAGCTTGTGAAAGAAACTGAGTGTCACAAATCACCTGTGGGATCACAATTGCCAGATTGAGAACGCCCAAAGACAACCCTGAAAAGTTGAAAGTTCAAATCAAACGGGTTAATGAGATGAATTAATTAATAATTGATGCCAATTCTAAGTGGGTATTGGTGGATTAAAAAAATGGTTCATTATTTTACCTTGGCCTGCCCCTGAAGAGGTGGAGAATATGGATGCTAGCGCAAAAGGGATACTGTAAGTAATCTGCACAACAAGAATGATCACCTCACTTTAGTATATCTCCCACAACATGCTTAGAGAAAGCTTTCAAACTTTTATTACTATTCTTTTACAGCGTCTGAGGGAATATTATGCTGTTTTCATACAATTCTTTAATAGTACGCCTAGTAGGCCTATCAAACATATAATAACAATTCTTAATTTTCATGTGATATTTTTTTTTATCATTAACAATTTGGCATCTACATCAATCCACACCAGCCCCGCTATTAATTTAAAAAGATATAATATCTGCAAGAGAAAACATGCAGAACTTCATGCCAACAGCCAACTCAGATTCCCCACAAATTTTTGTTTTTACCAGAAAATCTCTACAATAGGCCCAGTAAAATACAAAACAAGAGTTTCAAATATCCCTTGATATCACCAACCCCCCCCCCCCAACTTGCTCCTCTCTCGTTCATGCATGTAAGAAAAGCAGCGAAATTTCAGCTCCGGAATCACATGTCAAACTTTCCATTTTACTACAGTAAATCAGTACTGGATTAAATGTTAAACTTCCTCTTCAGTCTTCTAAAAAAACAAGAAGAATCTTCAATTTTAAATATTAAATTAGTATTTAAACAAGGAAAAAAACAGGAGTCACATAAAAGCAAATTAACGTGAACCAGTCACTCACCGCGAGTGGAATTCCGAGAACCGCGAAGAGAGTTAACGCGCCGGCCTTGATCCCGGTGGAAGGTGGCAGAGGATCCTGAGAGCCGGGGGCGAACTGCCGTGAGTGCTCGGCCAACTTGGTGACCAACACCGTCAAGGCCAAACATACGGCGAGAATGAAGTTAACAATTCCCCATAACCTCTTCGGGCCCCCAACCGCACGCGCCAGCACCTCCACGCCCAACGACACCACGCCTAACACCACGGAGTTGAGCATAAGACCCAATGCGCCAGCGCGCACCCCTCTATCGTATGCCTTGCCTTCCCCAGCCTTTCCTCCGTACACCTCCTTGCCCATCCAATCAGTGTCGAACAACAAGAAAGGGAACCAAGCAATCCAGTTGAGACACGTCACCAGGAGTAAAATCCACATCGGCTTCTTGAGCTCACGGAACGCACCGAACATTTGTCCGAAGCACTGGAATCCTCCTGATCCCTCGCCCACCGAATCATTTTCTCCCTCGTTCCCGCCAGTTCCTTTCTCAAGCGCCTTCTCCTTCACGTAGGTCACAGCAGCGATTGAGACAGTGAGCAGAAGAGCGATGGAGAGGAAGAAGCAACTCTTCAGGTTCGCGCAATATTCGTCGCAGGCCTTGGTTTTCGTGAACGGAAATACGTTGTGGAGCTTACTGTAGGATCCGGCGGCGTATCCGAGGACGCTCCCGACGGCCATGAAGAACGAGAAGAACGCGTTCGCCGTCCGAGTCTTCCTCTGGTCGCCGGCGGCGAGGTCGGCTAACAGTGCTCGGCATGGGCCTTGTAGCATGTTATTGGCCACGTCGAGGATCCAGAATCCGACGACGAAGATCGCGATGGCTCGGGGACGCGCTTTCTTCTCCAACGAGTCACCGAACATGTGGCCCATGTCCGCAGCGTAACCGATCAAGAAAACAGCGACGACGACGGCCAATGCACCGGCGGCGATAAACGGCCGGCGTCGGCCGAATCGGGAGGTGCAGCGGTCACTGTGGTATCCAACGACCGGTTGAACTATCATACCGGAGATGGGACCACAGAGCCAGATGAAAGCAGCCCAGGTGTGGGGAATACCGAGAAGCTGGACATAAGGAGTCAGCAAGGAGAGCTGAAGAGCCCATCCGAATTGAATCCCGGCGGCAATGGAAGCAACGACGACGATCTTCCGGAAAGGACTGGCCTCCGGTGGAGAGGTAGCAGGCTCAACCTGAAGAGAAGAAGGCTTAACCATATCGGTTTGCTTAGTAGCCATGAAAGAAGAAAGAAATGAAGTGATGACGAAGAGTGTTGTTTGGTTGAATGGATACGGAAGAGAGAGGGGAGGGGGAATTTAATTTATAGACGAGGGAGAAGGTTGCATGTAGGTACAGATGTAATTAAAGGAAAAGAGTGGGGACAGAGAGGGCAAATTAGAGGACCTTATCTTTTGCCTCACACGCAGATTAGTCTATATGTGTCATAAATTGAGGTGTATAGCACTAATTCTAAACTATTACACTCACTGTTCTCTTTATTTTGACCGGATTATTTAGTGGATAATCGTTTTATTATTATAAAATATCAAAAATAATTTTTTTTTCATAATGTTTGACATTTTACATACAATATTACAATATGTATACAAGCCGCTTAGTGTGTGAAGAGCATTTTTTTTCTGTAGGAGAAACTGATTTTTTTTTTGTAAACATCATATATAATATTTTGTAAATGGTACGAGTAATTGTTCATCTACAATATAATATAAAATTTAGATTTAAAGTCTGTTTTACCTGATGTACCAAGAGAGATTGATAAAAAGAAAACAAAGAAAATTTGTGAAAATTTTCTGTATTGATGGGAGGAATTTGATGTATTTTTATACACAGAAAAATATCTGTTGTTGAATGTAGATTTTTTTCCAATAAAATTTTCGAATTGAAAGTTTTCAATTTTTTTTAAAAAAGATAAATATCCTGATTTTATGAAAGTTAAGTTATTAAAAATGGAGCTGACTTTTTTTTATTTTTTATCAATGTCTTGGGTGAATTGTACTTTGATAAATGCAAATCAATACAGTATGGATAATTCTGTCAGGTGAATATTTTAAAAACCACAATAATTCATTTATGGCAACATTTGACTTTCACATATTCATGATAAAAATGCTCTTGTATTTACTTAAATGTATTTTTCCCCCCCTTGTTGAACAACACAAACTTCCATAAAAATTCAGATCAGCAGCTTGGAGGGGCCACTAGTTCTCAGCTAGCTAGCCTGCATTCACTTAATTGTCATCCATCAAATTTAATTCAATCCAATTAAAATACATTTACTGTCATTAATAAATTCATTTTTTATTAAATAAAAAAATCATAAATAGAGTAAATATCAGTTCAGTTAGTTGAACCAATGTTTTTTCTGAATCGGATAAGCTTCAGATAAGGTGACTCATGTATATGTATACAGTCTGGGTTTGAGTGCAAGAAAAGGCAACATGACGAAGAGGCTTTATGTCAAAGGATCTTAGAAATTTTAAACCATCCATTAATTAACACAATTAATCATTCTGATTCACTTTTACTATGAAACAAAACCTAATAATTAATCTCTTATAATAATTCAACCCAAACAATTACTTAATTCCACGACTTTAATTACTTTTCCTATACTCTGTAGTATTCCATGGCTATTATATTCTTCTAATTGGAATCTTTGTTCAGCAGATTCACACTCACATTGGTCGCTTTTGGTCTTCAATCTTCCAATGATGGTGACCATATCTAAGCAGGTGCATTTTCTCTATGGATAAAACCAAATTCTTTATTTTGTATTTTCCAGGAAACAGAAAAATTTTGATATAACTGAGCAGAATCTTTAAGTTAAATCTACGTCTGGTTTATTAGTTTCGGAGAAAATGATTAATGCTAGTTAATCTAATCCTAATCCATCCCCAGCATTTGACCACATAATTAGAAAATCTGCCTCAACTGTTAAGTATGAACTGAGTTTGCTTGCAATATCTGGATGACTCTAACTCACTAACTACTTCTCTGATGACTCATATTTATAAGATAAGAGAGAGACCTTTTTTTTTAAAAAATTTTATTTATAAGTGGCATTATGCAAATCTTATATAAATGTACAATTATATTTAGGTTAAGGTACAAATTTGTTCCAAGTTTTTTTTTTGTGTAAACTTGTCTTAGAAATTTGGACCTTAACGTTTATATCTTTTATTTATTATTACTCATCTAATCTTATTTATAGGGTATCGAGAAATTTTTTTTATATAGATGCGTAATTTTACCCTTCATTTATTATTGTATTGATTTTGTTTACATGAAATATAGTGTATATTAAACAGGAATAAAATTGAAAATTTGTTAAATTTTGAATGAAAGTTAATAAAATTTAAGATTTTTTTTTATCTGTATGAAATATGTTTTAAGTGATTTATAAATAGGACCAAAAAAGTATGTTACTTCTTGTCCTTATTATAAAATATAGTTTGTAATTTAAATACCAGGGTTAGTGTTAAATAAAAGTAAAATTTTAAAAAATATTTAATTTTAAGACATGATTAATGAGATTTAGTGTTTTGTATTCCAGTAAAAACATGTTAAAAGTGAATTATTTACGAGATTAGAGGAGCAATTATTACAGTCAAAATATTTCTCCCTCCGTTCCTTATTATAAGAGACAAATAACCGAAGTACGTTGATAAAAAAAACAGTTAAAATTAGTTAAGAACAATTAATGTGTAAAAAGTATATTTTTTTTTTCAAAAATGCCCTCATTAATAAAGAGAGAGAGCATGAGAGAGAATAATTAAATTATTAAAAGAAAGAGAAGTGGGAGGGAGAAAGAGTGTGAGTTGGAGATAATAAATATGGATAAAATAGTAAACAAACACAAAAATAAGACAACTTGTAAGTGTCTCTTATATATAGGAACATACCATAAGCATCAAATGTCTCTTATAATAAGGAAGAGAGAGAGTAGTTCTCTGCAGAATCTAGAAAGATAATGGATGTGGATATATAATTAATTATTTTAAAAAGTAAAAATACTTATTTAGCAATGCATTAATGGATGTTTGTTTTCAGATAAAGGAGAATGTGGAAAAAGGAAACACAGGTAATCCAAAATAATATATAAATATTCCAAAGTAGGAATTTGACATGTAGCATTATATCCATACCAATTAACGGGTTCTAAAGCGTAATTATTCGATTTTTTTAAAAAAAGAAATTGTTCTATATTTAAACGACAAAGATGGGAAGAAGAAGAAGAAAAAAAAGTAGTGTTGTATTATTATTATTATGGGCGGTTTCCAAAGTAACTTTAATTTTCTTATTTTATTTTCAACTAAACTTTATTTTATTCGTTTATCTCGGTTTTGAATTTCATTCTTTAATTATACTTTTGTTTTTTTAACCAAAATTTTACTATTTTAAAAACTTATCATAGTAGTTTATCTACAACGATATGTGAATATATTATTTGACTTACCAAATATTAATTTAGTGGCACTAAAAAGCCCTAAATAATTTCATAAAATTTGAAAAAATAAAATAAGAAATTATTAAAATATAAAAAACTACTATTAGTGAGTCATTATGTTTATAAATTATAAATATAAATAATGGGCTTCAAGGCATGTAGAGATGAAATAACAAAATCTAAAAAAAAAATTAAGAAAATAAGGTAGGGGAAAATAAAATAATTGAATTGAATTTTTGGCAAATAAAATACTCTAGAAAAAGGTTTTAAGAAAAAAAGGTAGGCGTGATGAAAATTAAAAGGAGGAGCGAAGTTTGGGAGGGAAGAGGTTGGGAGTTAACGCGTTGACTAAGTGGGACCCAGCGACCGACACACTCGATGGCCGAACAGGACGACGACGTCCTGACGTCATTGGTTATATCCTCCGAACTCGGACTAAAACTGGCGACCAACGGACTACGCGGATGCTTTTTTATTTTTCTAAATTATTTTCCCATTTCCACAGATATTTCTATTTTCCTGACCTTTACGAATTTAATTAGAAAAATCTTCTATTTAAAAGTCTGAGAAAATTAATTTTTTTCTTATTTATAATTTATAATTCATATTGTTAAATTTTTAACATTAATATACTATTTTATTTTTTATTATGTGAATTGTTATTTTTTTTAAGTGTATACATTAAATTCCGATAAAACACACTAATACTCGTATGTTAGAAAATGCTTATAAATAGGACTAGAAGAAGAAATATTTTCTTTCATGTGCAAAAATTGTCACATAAATTAAATTGGTGGAATTAATGTGTGAGATTTTCATTATAATGTTGAAATTATTAAATGTATGATAAATGATAAATGTAAAGGATTTATTAATTATATGTGTTGAGTAAATTAAAAATACTCATTGTTGTTCTCTACGCGATAAGTATTTAACAGGTTAATAAATAGAGACTGAGAGTCAATCCAGTGGAAGTGTGCGCATCCCAAAGGCTAATAAATAAGAGGTCGGGGAATTTTTGTGGAGAAAAACAAGAAGAAGGGAAACCGAATATTTATTGAAGCAAACAAATATCCTGAGAGAGCAAAAATCTGAGAGAGAAAAGTTTAATTTAAATATAAATTTAAAATATCAGTAAGTGCTTCTTCCCATCCTTAGTAGTTAATAATCACTCGCACAAACAAATAATTAAGTTAATTATGAAGGTAAAAATTAGTTGAAAGTAGTTACTCTTAATTAGTATTGTTATGATTCTACTCCTTTGATGGTTTTTATAAGACAGAAAAAATAAATGTTTTAGTCTTATTTATAGAGTTGAAAGATAATTTTTTTTTATGTGAATGTACAATTATATTATGTATTTATTATTGTGTTGATATTATTTTCATAGGATATAATGTATATTAAATAAGTATAAAGTTAAAAACTTGTTAAGCTTTAAAATATTGTTAAGAAAATTTAAGGTTTTTCTTGATCTCTATGAAACATGATAGAAGTGAGTTATAAATAGAAGCAGAGGAGTATTTATGAGTCATTTTCAATATGTTTCGCTAGAATCAAGAAAACCTTAAATCTCATTAATTCTGTCTTAAAATTTAACAACTTATATGCTTTTACTCTATTTAATATATACTTCTTCCAATCTTTATTATGAGCTTCAAATAACTAATTTACAGATAATGAACAATTAGTTAAAAATAATAAATAGGTTAGAAATAAATTTTGCGTTCAAATATGTCTTTATAATAAATGAGAAAAAGGATAAAAGAGAATGTAGGAAAAAATGTGATAAGAGAGAAATAATTAAGGATAACATTTAAAAAATTACATTAAATGTTAAGACAAATCTAAATTAAAACTTATAAAATAAATCATATTTTTTTCTAAATTTAAAGTTTTTAAATAGAACCTGCAAGAATATTATTACAAGACTTCTGTCTCAATCACTCCCGTAAGTGGGAAGCAGAAGGATTATATGTGTTAAGGATAAGAAGGGGAAAGAGGTAGGAAGGGGTGTTCAACTGTTCATAATCCAAATGGGTAGCGTGTTTTGTTGAATAAAAATGCTCAAAATTAAATAGTACTTCTAACACGCATTGACTCACTAGCCGAAAAGGAATTGAAGTGAAGTCCATTGGAGCATTTCGGATAACATCACAATCCTTCCCTCACGCTTTCACACGCATACACACTCCGCCTCTCTGCTTCCACGTCGGTCACCGTGTGCTCCCTCTTTAATTCCAACTCCAGCGCCTGCCGTTTTTAGTTTTTACCCACTTCTTGTCCCCTCATATAATTGTAAGGGTATTTTGGTAACTTTGTTTTATTAGCAATATAATACTTCCGGTCCTAATTATAAGAGCCAATTGACTAATTTAAGGAGATTAAAAAAATAAGTTGATTTAGTTATTTGTTCTAAATAAGTGTTGTTTTTCCTAAAATATCTTTACTAATCAAGTGTATTGACTAGAACTATTATTGTTAGTAAGGCTACTTTGAAAAAAATGTATAAATATGAGAGACAAAGTGGATTGGGGTCTTATATTTAGGACCAAAATAAAAATTAAACAGGATCTTATATTAAGAACCGGAGATAGTACTCTAATAATTATATATTCATATAAAAAATTTAAAAATTTAAGAAAAAACGCGGGTCTCTGCTTTATGAAGAGGATGAGAGGAGCATATGAATAGTAATAGGATAAACTAACATTTAGTACATTGTTAGATGTAACTAAGGAAAATAACAGCACGGTATTGAACACCAAGTAAATAATACTCTTCCGGTATTTAATATAGAACCTGATTATTGGGTTAATTTTGATTCTAAATATAAGCCATATTTCTTATATTTATCAATTTATCCTAAATTATTCATATAGATACTCCCCCAACTATAATCAAGTAAGTGATGAAGGAAGGATATTAAGAAAGATGATTATAGTATTCTAAGAAAAACATGTCATATTTTTTATAATTAACTAATTTACATAACTTTCTTAATCTAATCAAATGAGTTAAATAGGTTTATATTAAGGATCGGGCGAGTATCAGAATTATAAGCAAAATCAGAGGATCGAATGTATTAAAAAATAGGGAGAATCCCAATTAAATCTCGCCGAAATACCTAAATTTAGATTTAGGCCTACACTTTTAGCAAATTCCTAATTAGGCCATGAGACCTAATTAGGGATTTTTGAATGTTGTTAAATCACCAAAATGTCCTTCTTCAATTAAAAAGAAAACTTGATTAATATACCTCTCCCAAGTAATTCCTCATCTCTTATGATTTTTTTAGACCAAAAACATATAAGTAATTTTACAAATTTTGAAATTTGTATATATATATAACTTATACTATTAAAAATATTTTAATAAAACATGTTAAATTACAAATATAAGTAAATTATAAATTTTTTTTATTTTCAGTTTTTATAATTTACGTTAGTTTTATTTATTTAAACAATGTTGGATCCAATTGAAAACGTAAATGATTACGATTTAATATTAAATTTTTATTATAATTAAAATATTTTAAAATTTTAAAATAAATATTTACAACCTGAAAAGAAAAAAAATATTAAAAATATTTATTTAAAGATTACATATATTATAATTTGAAATGTTTTATGAAAATATTTTGAAGATTTAAGTTATATTACAAAATTTCAAACACTAAAAAATTATTTATATTTTTTTGTCTAAATATTAATAATAAGAGATGATGAACCACTTTAGAGGGATAAAATAATCAATTTTCATTTTTAACTAAAGAGGGGCATTATAGTTACTTAACAATATTCAGTAATTCCTAATCAGGTCTTATGTCCTAATTAAGAATTTGTTAAAAGTGTAGGCCTCAATTTAATTTTAAGTATTTCAGCAGAATTTAATTAGGATTTTTCCTAAAAAATAAGACTAACGATGCGGTAGAGTATTTTGCCCATTTATTTATTTTATTTTTTTTTTTTGGCCGAAATTTTGCCCATTTATTTGAAAAAAAAAAAAGAGAACATAATTGCTGAAATATAAACAGGAATAATGTTATATACAAAAACGTGAAGTAAGGCGATGGTTTTGGCGTAACGCACAGCTGGAGATGCTTCCAGCAGCATACGGCCGCCGCCTCCACTTGACTGACTTGGCTGCACACTTAATGAGACTTTGAACTTTCATTCTTCCACAGTTCCACTTGCGTCTTCCCCCCGGCCCTCCTTCTTTGATTTCCACATTTCTCACTTTTTTGAAATTTATGCTCCATCCTTTTCAAATCCATTCTCATTTCTTCTTCTTCTTCTATTATTTTTTTAAATTACAAGGATATAAATTAATCATATGAGATTAGTAGTCAAATCAAATTCGTAACATCTCACTTACAGAAAAGTTTTCATACCGTTAGACTACAAGATGCCAAAGTTATTGGCAAATTCATTCTCATTATTTAGTTTATTAAAACATAGTTAAATGATTTAAATATGACAAAAAAAAATGTTATACGCTTATTGATCTTTTCCCCCACCCCATACTGCATTATTAGTGTCCCCTCTGAGAATTCCAGAGAACTCCACTGGATTGAACCTGGCTCACATATTTTAACGTTCATTTGTTCAAATTTATAATGCTAATATAAACAACAAATGAGACAAATGCAGTTAGATTATGTGGAGATGAATTATTATTGAATACTAAGTTAGGAGTTTAGTAGTTGCAACTTGCAAGTTGCAACTTTTCGTGATTCAAGAAACCGTACAATTGGACACAAAATATATAACTAAATGCAACTTCCCTTAAAACTATCCAAACAAGATATGCAGTGGAATATTGGCCCATAGGTGTGTGTATAAATTACTTTTGGTTCTTAATATAAAAGTTAGTTAACTAATTTGAGTAGATTAATAAAATTTATTAAGTTAGTTATTTGTAATAAATAGTTGCTATCTTTCTTTGTAATCATATGTATTGACTACGACTACTATTTAATAGAACATTTAATATGTGTAACTATTATAATGACTACTTAAAAAAATAGATAAATATGATAAACAAAATGAATTGAGATCTTATATTTAAAACTAAATTAGATATCAAACTAACTCTTATATTAAGGATCAAAAGTAGTATATAATATTCATCTGTGGAATTCTATATTTATATTTTCCTCTATTCTAAAGGTAAAAACTAGATAACTGATAAAAACATGTTTTGGATTTCTAAAAACATCTCTTCTAATAATTTGCACCAGATACTACTTCATTCCCCAATGGAAAACCCCCATATGCACTCAATATTGGAGAATTTAGAAAAAAGAAAAGGACAAATTAAAATGGTTTGAAATGTTACATTTATAATTAAAATGCAAACTTACCTATTACCTCTTATATTTAGATTCGAATGATGTATTATTTATGAGAAAATAGTCTCTCCACTTCCATCCATTTCTCGTTTTAATCAAAAGATTAAAATTTAAACGGTGCATATTTTATATTTTATACAATTATAAATAAAATATTAAATTATTGCATAGAAGTATACGTAGTTGGTTTAGATTTGAATAAATATATATATATATTTCTTAAGAAAAGAAATATTGAATGATTTAGTAATTGAAAAAAATCAAACCAGATTCCTGGTTTGAAATTTGCGTAATCAGCACAATTAGTTTAAGTTGATTCTCTGAACAACCTCCGTGACCTGTGTTATTTATTTGACTCCTTCATCATCATTTGAATTTAGATCAAAATTTACTGATTTTTTTTTTTCAAAGGACTAGCTAGAGGATCGTGACATATATTAATTAAATGTGTCAATAAAAGACTTCAATCATTGAGATTATTAAAATTTTGACAACATTTTTATCCTGGAATGTTATTTGTACTGTATATACATATATTATATATGAATATTTTAATGTGAACACATTCTTAACAAGTTTTTCTTAAAAATAATAATTAATAAGTAATTTTCTTGTATTAATTAATGCATTCCATGCGTTTTATTGACCGAAACCACTTGACATGTGAACTTATTTTGTTGGTATATTGCGACAAATAGTCAACTTGCCATACCTATTCATCTCCCAATTATTTGATCATGTTCCTGTGTGTATTATTCTAAATCAATTATTTTATCATCTACTGCCTCCAGTCCTAATTATAAGATCTTATTTGTAATCTATAAACGATGTCCTAATTAGGATCGGAGGTAATACAATATAACGTTCAGCTGTTCATTTAAAACTTCTAATATTTTTTGAATATGTTTTTATTTTGTAGAAATCACACTTAGCTTCCAGTTTCTCACTGCACACAAATCAATTTTTTTTTCATAATTCATCAAAAATTTGATTGGAAAAAATTCTAATTACAAAATTTATTACCTAAAACTACTTGAAAATTCAGATTTTTGGGCCGGTGCAACTCATTTTTAAACGGCACAACTCATTGATGACACAAGATTCCTTTTAAATAGAGACTCATTGTGTGCTTGTGACCCCTCCTCCTATTTTTCCAGTAGGATGCGGATGATGAGGGAAATTTTTTAGTTTGTTTTAGTGTTTTTAGCTTGTACTGTTTTGTTAAAGTAATACTACCTCCGGTCCTTATTATAAGACCCCGTTTGACTTTTTGTTTGGTCCTAATTATAAGACTCCAATCCATTTTGTCTCTCATATTTATGCATTTTTTTCCAAGATAATCCTTCTAATAATGATAGTTCTAGCCAATATACATAATTAGCAAGGATATTTTAGGAATGACAACACTTATTTATTACAAATAACTAACTTAACTTACTTCCTTAACCTCCTCAAATAAGTCAACTGGGTCTTATAATTAGGACCGGAGGTAGTAGTATCCAATATTAATATAAAAAAAAGGCACAACTCTTCTTCATTTGTATGCAATAATAACAATCTCTCTTTCGCTTGGCATATAGTTGAAGATGTGTTTTGTGCTGATTAAGATAAGTCGCACCTGAATTCTGAAACAAATTTCATATATTTTTGGACAATAATAAAATTTATAATAAGGGACTTTTCAGCAATTTTCTCATAAAAATTATTATTTTAATATAAAATTGTCAAGAAAAAGTCTTTGATCACATAAAATCACGTTTTGCTAATTTTTAATTATATCTCATCCCCAGTTTCCCATATCTAATGAAACAATGAAAAATAGAGAAATTACTGTCAAATTCCAAATAAAAGTTAATTATTTCCTCATCAGTTCCATTTACAAGTAAAACTTTAATACTCACACATCAAACGTTAATATTTGCAAGTGGGTAATTAATCTTCATTTTAAGATTTACATATAATTAATTCTCCCATACTAAAAAAAAGTACACATGGGGTGAATGGAATATAATTATTCATTAAAGATGAGAACAAGTTACTATTTAATTAAGTGAGAATCAATATCAAATGTGCGTAAATTAACATCCGTGCATTTCATTTCATGCACGGCCTGACAGCAATCGATTTGATATTTAGAGTTAGGCATTTTATTCTGATCGTACAAAATATATATGAAGGATCGATTCCTTAAACCAAAAAGTCTGAAAAATTTATTACTAAAACCTAAATGAGAGAATCAGTCAAGTCCTACTACGAAAGGAAAATAATTATTATAATGTCCTAATAACAATTTGAAGAATCTATAATAACAAGTTTTTACAAGTTCTAAAATAGAAAATGACAACTTTTAAGATTTGTTTTGTAATTTTTTTTAGGATCTCATTATAATTCTCTTAAAATAAATTTCAGTTAAAGCTCAGTAGAAATTTTCAAAATAATTTAAGCACCAAGAAAACATGCAATTGCATTTTATTCTGATCGTACAAACCAGAAGAATCGATGCCTTGAAAAAGTCAGAAACATATTGCACATAAAAGTAAAACCCAAGTAAATATGTAATATCAATCAATCAAAATAAGAAGACATTTAAGGAGTTTAGAAAGTGATTAATTAGTTCAAATTAACAATTGATTCATACAATCACTTCTAAATACAATAATCCCAAAATTGACTCACCTTGGCTCCTTTAAAATGATAAAACTGAAATTAAGAGCGATATATCACATATGCTATATTAAAAAGAATAAATTATCCATAAATACTTCTTAGAAATCTTATTGCTTATAGGCACTCGAATTTGAATACGGAAATTTTTAAAGTATCGTTATTTTCGGCGTGGAAAAAATATATCAGATACTTATAAAAAATAAAACTTTCAAATAGGTAAACTTATGGACAATTTTCCCAATTAAAAAAAACAAATTCCAATTAAACTCGAAGAAATTTTTCTTGTTAATAATTCAAACAGCAACAAAACATGCAATTATACATACAAAATTCTCGTCTCTCTCTCCTCCTTCTTCTCTGTGTTCAAAATTCAAACCCTAGGAGACAACTCAATAACCATATATAGCAGCAGCAAGAGCGACACAACACATACACATGTTTTTGATAGTGGCAAAGTTTTCACAATGACACAAACACACATATATATTCCAATAAAATTGGTCTGTGTTGTGAGTTTCGTCAAACATTGATGTGCACATGAGCCCTTTTTTTTTTTTTTGGAAGTGTTTGTTATAACACAAATTCTCTGTGTGTGTGTGTGTGTAGGTCAGTTGTGTGCACTATGAGAGGTAAAGAAGGAGCCAAATAGAAAGCTCATGAGACACAAACAAGTACACAACACCAAGCATGCTATAATGCTGAATCAAAGAAAGAAAGAAAGGGACCATTGTCCATTCAGAAACATTATTAGAGGTCAATATTATTTACACTCATAAGAGAATTCTCATATACATGATTGATGGCCACATCGATCGTACAGCGACATTTAAATTCGATCTCTTTCACATTACTGTTCTTCGATTTTTCCTCTTTCTCATTATGTTGTTTTGGCATGTGTATTGACTTTTAATTCCCCCCACACACTTTCGTCTCTAAGTGGGACTTTTCTACTTCATCATCTCTGTCGTTCTTCTAAGTTACCAATAACAGAGTTGGTTTTTGGAAACAAACCTTTCATATATGTATTATATATATTGTTTCCCTGTTTAAAATTTGGTATACATAAGTTGGTTTTAACCAGTTAATATAGGCGGGAAATTGTCCCCATAAAATGACCATACGTTTAAAACCCTGTGCACATGTCATTGGATCAAGCTCTTCTCTTATATTCCTTCGAATCAAATTCTGATATCTGTGAGACATGCGTGAGAGATCACAGAGAGAGAGAGAGA